>NC_092360.1:9361681-9389739 GCF_030848805.1 Temnothorax longispinosus
AGGCTCCTGGGTAGTCACCGCGGCCATATTGGATTCTTACTATCGAGGCGAGGAAAACACCTAATTTTAAGTTGCGGTATTTTCCGAAATAAAAAGACATTTCAATAAAAAATCACGACAGATCGTTTCAGCACACTTCAAAAATTGACCGGATACTATCCTTTTCCCTCGACAATAAACAAACAGCCATAAAACAAAGCCTAAACATACGGAAAACAAGCCGTTTGACGACTATCGAAAGGAGTGGTGAAGTTCCTTCCGCATATATATTTCTTGCAAATCTTACCATACGGTCAATTTTACGAGTTTCACGAATACGTTAAACGTTAGAGCACAAGTACAGAGCGAATAATAAAGAAATATACCGCAACTTAAAATAAGGTTGTCAACATGTCACAAGACAGAATTCTCCATTGGAGAGAGTGAGAGGAGAGAGTTCTTATTTCTGCCGCGACGGTACGGCGCTACCGTCAACGCAGAGTCTCGGCTCAGGGACCAGGAGTGTATCACTTAAAGTAGAGCTCTAAAAAAGTAGGTATTCTCGATCCGCCATTTTTCTTCCAATCATCTGTGAAAACATAACCTTTTCGTAAACGTCAATACGCTTTTCGGTCTCGCGATTAATGTAAAATTTAGCTGAAATATCGATTCTGTAAATTGAAAATAAGTATTAATTGATTCTTAATTGATTAGACGTGTGTTCTTAAACGCGCGACAGTATAATTTGTTTTATAAGTGTCATATTTATCGTAAATCGACACATCGTGACTCTGTTTCATTGTACGTATTTGGAGCAGTAATTTCAAGGGCAGAAGGTATATTATTTAAATAATACTCATCGCGAAAAATTGTTTTCATGTTGCAGTTTTTGTCACATTTTGACATATTTTGTGTTTTTAGATTAAGTATTTGGCTGTTTGTAAAATGTCAACTGAGGACAATGAAAAAATCCAAGTACGTCGCATCCTGGGCCAATGTTGAGGTAATTGCCGCATAAATTCCTAATTTTTTTCTTTCGTTTACTAATTTAATGCTTCATTTATCATATTTAATATACTTCCACTCATTTCAGGACCCTAAGCTTCAAGAGTATTACACAGATGAAAAAATTGAAAGTTTGTTGGTCGAAAATCTCTACCTGAAGAGTCTGCTAAAAATGTCAACTAAGGACAATCAAAAAAATTTAAGTACGTCGCATCCTGGGCCAAATGTTGAGGTAATTGCCGCCTAAATTTCTAATTTTTTTTTTTCTTTCGTTTACTAATTTAATGCTCCATTTATCATATTTAATATACTTCCACTCATTTCAGGACCCTAAGCTTCAAGAGTATTACACAGATGTAACGTTTCAGTTGACTCTTCAGGTAGAGATTTTCGATCAACAAACTTTCAATTTCTTCATCTGTGTAAATACTCTTGAAGCTTAGGGTCCTGAAATGAGTGGAAGTATATTAAATATGATAAATGGAGCATTAATTAGTAAACGAAAGAAAAAAATTAGAAATTTAGGCGGCAATTACCTCAACATTTGGCCCAGGATGCGACGTACTTGGATTTTTTTGATTGTCCTTAGTTGACATTTTTAGCAGACTCTTCAGGTAGAGATTTCGACCAACAAACTTTCAATTTTTTCATCTGTGTAATACTCTTGAAGCTTAGGGTCCTGAAATGAGTGGAAGTATATTAAATATGATAAATGAAGCATTAAATTAGTAAACGAAAGAAAAAATTAGGAATTTATGCGGCAATTACCTCAACATTTGGCCCAGGATGCGACGTACTTGGATTTTTTTCATTGTCCTCAGTTGACATTTTACAAACAGCCAAATACTTAATCTAAAAACACAAATATGTCAAAATGTGACAAAACTGCAATGAAAACAATTTTCGCGATGAGTATTATTTAAATAATATACCTTCTGCCCTTGAAATTACTGCTCCAAATACGTACATGAAACAGAGTCACGATGTGTCGATTTACGATAAATACGACACTTATAAAACAAATTATACTGTCGCGCGTTTAAGAACACACGTCTAATCAATTAAGAATCAATTAATACTTATTTTCAATTTTACAGAATCGATATTTCAGCTAAATTTTTACATTAATCGCGAGACCGAAAAGCGTATTGACGTTTACGAAAAGGTTATGTTTTCACAGATGATTGGAAGAAAAATGGCGGATCGAGAATACTCACATTTTATAGAGCCTTTACTTAAAGTCACTTTGCCCTCTACCCTGTTTTAATCTATCGTTAATATTTTTTAAGTATTATCTACTTCAAGTCACTTTCGATTTCCTTTGTTATGAATACTTAAGCAATAATTCATTTCAAGTTATTTTCGATTCTTCGGATTTTAATCTATCACGTGGACAAGTTATTTCTTAAGCGTGAAGAAAAAACAGTACAAAAAAACTAATGCACATTACAATTTTATGCGATCGTTGAATCATAAAATTCTAAGCTAATTATTAGTATCAATTGTATCAATTGAACTATTATAATTATAGAAAAGAATGTAGAATAAGTTTAAGAAATTAATGTAAGTACGCACTTTTAATGGATAAGCATAAATTTTACAAATTTTGTTAATTATTCTAAGATTTGGATGCAACGATGATGTCACGTTTCATCATTCACACGTAGACTTGTCTCTATGACCTAGTTTACATCGATCACTGATACGCGTATTAAATAGTAAATAACTAGTAAATAAGTCTGATTATTGGCTGATCAGTTCAATATACTATTTGATACGCGTATCAAGAGATCGGTGTAAACTAGGCCTATGTGGGAATACCAATGAAATAATGCCGTAGCGCGGTGCGTGACAGGCGTTCCATTTAATTCACTACCTGAGATACCGTTAGACTAAACGGTGCCACGGGTGCGTGCAAACCCAGATCGGAACGAAGTAACATGTTCCATCCGTTATTGTTCGTTTTCCATCCATATAACGTTATATAAAACTTCTGTAATTTTGTACAAATTCATATTATTTAGAGATATTGTAACTGGAAGGTATACATATAGGTATGCGTATATCAGTACAAGAATAGATAAAAAACTATCGATATGTACCAATAGGTAAAATATCCAATAAGACAATATTAATAGCGTTTTTCACTGGGAGAACTAGTGCGCACTAAGTGCGCACTCGCCGCAGGCAACGTGTTTCACTGGGCGTTTCGATGCGCGCGAAAATGGTGCGCGCTGTTTCACTGGGAAGTCTAGTGCCGAGTTTTTGCACTATAGTGCGAGAATTCGGCACGAGCTCCGAGAGACGGTGTCAGTTCAGTGCAACATGGCTGCGTGGGATGGTGACAATGTTTCAAATTCACGAGATGCACGATTAGCATTTGGACTATAAATTTGCTTTCTTCGTCATCATCCAGTAGTGATAAAGATGATTTATTATTAAAAGAAAATCCGCGGAAAATTCCAAAGATCGAAAACTTTGTTCAAATAATGCATAATCTTATGGATAGGTATGTAAGTACATATATATTTATTGTTTCTGCAGATTATTGTATTACGTGAAATAATACCCTTATAGAAATTTAATACTGTGATTATTTGGCTAGTAATTAAGGACTTATTTTGAGTATTAAAATCATTAAAAACAGTACTTTTAATACTCAAAATAAGTAATCAATCACTAGCCAAAAATCACTTACAGTATATTTGAGTATATTAAAATTCTGTAAAGATAATATGTATTGTATAAATATATGTAGTGTATCAATGCTATATACAAATATTATATTATATTATTTTATATTTATCTATTTCATAGGCTTTTCCGAAATAAAAATCAAATTCTAATATAAGCATGTAAGCCTGGCTGGACGTTGTCGTTATATTTGAAGGTTTTTCTTTTTTTTATAATTATAAATATTATTTATTATTCGCATATATTCGTATATATCAACAAACGTTTCGACTCTCCGTTTGGGTCCTCTTCAGTATTCTTTCGATTTGTAAACAATAATGTCTTCAATCCTAGTATAAGGACTGATTAAAATAATAGGCAAGCGAGAAGAAAAGCAATAAAAATGTATTCATCTTAAAATATTTATTTATATTGTAAAAATATTAATTAACCTTAAAATTATTAATTATATGTATTGCATTAAACATATATAACGGATTGCGGATATTTTTTGTTTACAAAGGAACGTTAAAGAGGACCCGAACAAAAGGTCGAAACGTTTGTTGTAATATATGCGAATAGTAAATAATATTTTTAATTTCAAAAAAAGAAGATCCTTAAATAATAACGACACCAACTGGCCAGACTTACATGTTTTATATTAATAATTAAATTATATTATTTTTACAGTTCAAAAGTCATTTTTGGATTGCAAGAACAACAGCTTACAAAATAATAGAAATTATGAATATTCCGGATTCTATCCATTTGATCAGAGTCACGGAGGTAGTGAACCTACCACCGCAGAATTGGATATGTTATCATTTTTGTGGTGTTAAGTTGATATTTATTTGTATTGAACTACTACTCATATTTCTGTGTTAATAGTAATTGAACACTCCATAGGTTTACTGAGATAAAGTCTGCCTTAGAGATGTGTCGTAAAGATTTGGAGTATGTCATGCAATAACTTTCAGGCAGAACAATCGAGTGCTTAATTTTTTAATTGATATAACGCTAAAGATCATAAAATTTGAAGACAACAAAGTTTCTGCAAAGATTATTAATATTATAATATGTATATATATAATTCTCTCTCTCCTCTCCCTCTCCCTCCACCCCCCTCTCCCTATAATAGTCGATAATTGGTACTGCAATGTCTATTGCAATAAACTAAAGATTAACTACAGTTTACATTCTTCTAAAGTTAATCACAGATAATAGTTCATCACAGATGTCGATAGAGAAAAAAAACTAGTGTAGAAAGAAACAAAATTATGTAAGAAACAAACAGAATTATCAATAAAAAAAAAAACATCTTACGATTGACACTTTCAGTATTTATATATAAGCTGCTTTCCTTTTAATGAACACAGTCGATACGAGCATTGTTTTATCTTTGTTATTCATTGATGACTATTAGAAATTAAAAGGAAAACAGCCATAGTTAACAGTTCTAATATTACACCTATTACTATATTGGTTTTTCTTTCTTCTTTGGCTAGTTTTCATTATTTTATTACTCTGTATTTGGTTTGGCGAACTACGTATCAAGTTTAACTTTCCCGATGTCGCTCTTTTGCGGCTTTCCTTTTTTCAAAGTCATCATACAAATCAAATACAGAGGCACAATGCGCCATAAAACCGCACTGAGATGGCACTGAGAATAATGGACATGTTTAGTTGGGAGTGCAAAAAAACTTGCACTTTTGGTGCATTCCGGCAGTGTCGCCTGAACTCGACGAGTTTCCAGAGTTCCACGCTATAGAAGAATTATATATATTTTTATAAATATCTTACGATTACAGTTTTTTCTTCATACCTCGGTCGAAAGTACGTACTTTCGTCCCTAATAGCAGGGACGAAAGTTTAACATTTACTCCCTGTGAGAAGTACACGCGCGCTCTCTATAACTTTAAACCTTTACGCCCTTTAACCTTAAAAATAGTCATCAACATTGTTCTGTCAATATGTCATCTGATGAATCCGTAGACGAGGAAGAAGTTATACGAAATTTCGATGCTTCCCGACGATCCGCGTCTCGTTCCCCGGCCGGAAGACGCGATCCCGACGACGGACGGCTTATCGATCGTCCTGGCGTGCGAATCCGCGCGACACACGTGCACACACATACCAACGGTCACCCCGTTGGCACGCACGTGAATTTATTTTTACAAAATATGACAAGACTTGACTCTTGGAATGTATTTGATGCCTGCCCTCCCGACCAGCAGCACTCGCTTCGCTCGTGCCGCAAATGTCGGGGGCAGGCATCAAAAACATGCTTATTAACATTTAAAGTTAAAAAAGTAAAATTAATAACGTACTTTCGACCGGCTATGAAGAAAAATCGTATACACTACGCGGGCCAAAAGTTGAAATCTCGGTCCTGCTCGTCATGATGCCCTCGGCTTCGCCTCGGGGCATCATGACGCGCAAGGCCGAAAATTCAACTTTCGGCCCTTGTAGTGTAATATACTATTCTTTTTTTATTGTTAAGGTGGGACGTGATGAAGACTGTTATTTTATTCAATATTGAAATTTTAATACCACATTATTATTTGCGTATATATGTTTGTATAAATAAAAAAAGTTTAGAATTTTGTTAAAAAACTATCTAGTTATATTAGAATATTTTTGAAGAATGTATATTCAATATACTTTATATGATCATTTTTTAATGATACTAGACACTGAATAAATGTTTAATATGTTATTTTCAAATGTTTCAATCTATATTCCAGCATTTATAATCTTCGTGTAAAAATTAAAAAAAAAATAGAGAAGTTTGGACTGAAATATATTGCCGTGTTCTGATTATAATGGGTTCAGTCTTATATTTTAGAAAACATATTTTCTCCAAATAAATAAAATATCTTTTTTCCTAATTTATTGAAAGTATTTATTAAATATTCTTCCTATAATTACATCTGAACATAATTTTGCAAAAATTATATCATAAGAGCTATATAAAGATCTTCGAATGCTGCAATTTTTATATCTTTTTTTATATTTTCTATAACACTGATTTATTTTGTACTGCTGAGGTGAATATCAACGAAACCAGAGAGAAACCTGAGAGAGGCCATCCCGGCATTTTTCGTCAATTTTTCTGTGTCACATTTTCCGACGCGCCGCCTGAGAAAGTGCGTATCAACTACGTCGTTTCGCTCGGTAACCGCACATGGTTTGCGTCCGTGCTAATGGTTCGTGTCCGAACTAGCCAGTTAGAGGGGATATGCTGCGGCCGCGGCGCACAGTGGAGCCGTTTGCGCGAATCGCGGAAAAAATTATGTTACTTGTAAAATATGCAATGAATGATCATAGAACCTTTCAATGTTGACTTATAAAAATTGCAAAAATGTATATTTATTAAAAATTAATGATAGGAACAAGTATTTGATTGAAATTAAATAAAAATTCAATTTACATTTAATTTACGTATAAGAGCAAAGTAATTCTTGCGTCGATCATCGCCTAAGTTTAAATTTTTTTGATGTGGTTTACTTCTTAAACTAGTTATTAACGGATCGGATGACACGAGCATCATATGCATAACATCTTCATTTGTAAACAGACGGCTACATTTTCTACTATGATTAAGTCGATATCGTTTATAGTCCTTAATTATTTCTTGCCTCTTGAGCTTCTTCCGATAATGTCCCAAACAGGTAACGCTGCATTTTCCGAGGCATTTTCTATAATTTCCTTACCGTGAAGAAGAATTTATGAACGGTAATTGGCATAAAGTACCAAGAATATTTTTCAATAAATATTTCCGCTGCCTTGTACACGCATAAGAACCGAATTTTTCTGAATTTATTTCTGCACCACAATTAATCGTTTGTAATATTGTGGAAAATCTTCTGATCAATTTCTCGTCAACTCCAGTTATTTCTGCTGTGATTTTGGATCAGCAAAAAATCGTCGAGAAGTATTTCCGTCATTAGATGATCCGGAACCTTGTTTAACGATGTCTACCATCAGTCCAAGTTTATTATAAAAAGCGTCTTGTATTCTTTTTTTTGTTTCTTCTTTTTTAACGCGTGTTTCTGGCGTTGTTGACCACTTATTCTTGAAAGACAAATTGTAGGCAATATGTAATATACATTCCATGAATTTGATTCGTGCGTACAAGGGTGACATTCCTAATTTGAGTGCTTCTTTTCTTTGTTAGACCTTTTATTAATTTCTGTTAAGTTGTTCATTTGAGATGGTTTGGAACCGCAAATGAACCACGAAGATGATGAAGGCGTGTGGGTTACAGCTTGAGCTACCTTACCGTCTATCATCGTAAATATCATTTGATGATTTATTTTGAATGTGGTTCCGAACTTTTCTATTTCTGTTTCTCGTAATTGAGCAATTTCGTCATCCATACGTTGCTTTTCACTTTTTATTTTTTCAGCAGTTCTTTTGTGTATTCAAATTGTATTGCTCTGCAATATCTCGTTGAAGAAGGTCGATCATTATTCCAAATAATAATATTTTATCGTAAAATGAAGTAAGACGTATAAGGGCACCATCTGTGACTAGTTAGTGCCAATTGTTATAAAAGACTTTTGCAGCAACAATGCACTCGAAACAACAATTATCCGTTGCGTTCCTTTCTCTTTCTCCTTTCAAGACATGAAAAGCTTTTCCATCTCCTATCAAGAATTAGTCACAGATGATGCCCTTATACGTCTACTTCATTTTACGATAAAATATTATTATTTGGAATAATGATCGATCTTCTTCAACGAGATATTGCAGAGCAATACAATTTGAATACACAAAAGAAATGCTGAAAAAATAAAAGTGAAAAGCAACGTATGGATGACGAAATTGCTCAATTACGAGAAACAGAAATAGAAAAGTTCGGAACACATTCAAAATAAATCATCAAAAGATATTTACAATGATAGACGGTAAGGTAGCTCAAGCTGTAACCCACACGCCTTCATCATCTTCGTGGTTCATTTGCGGTTCCAAACCATCTCAAATGAACTAACTTAACAGAAATTAATAAAAGGTCTAACAAAGAAAAGAAGCACTCAAATTAGGAATGTCACCCTTGCACGCACGAATCAAATTCATGGAATGTATATTACATATTGCCTACAATTGTCTTTCAAGAATAAGTGGTCAACAACGCCAGAAACACGCGTTAAAAAAGAAGAAACAAAAAAAAGAATACAAGACGCTTTTTATAATAAACTTGGACTGATGGTAGACATCGTTAAACAAGGTTCCGGATCATCTAATGACGGAAATACTTCTCGACGATTTTTTGCTGATCCAAAAATCACAGCAGAAATAACTGGAGTTGACGAGAAATTGATCAGAAGATTTTCCACAATATTACAAACGATTAATTGTGGTGCAGAAATAAATTCAGAAAAATTCGGTTCTTATGTTGTACAAGGCAGCGGAAATATTTATTGAAAAATATTCTTGGTACTTTACTGCCAATTACCGTTCATAAAATTCTTCTTCACGGTAAGGAAATTATAGAAAATGCCTCGGAAAATGCAGCGTTACCTGTTTGGGACATTATCGGAAGAAGCTCAAGAGGCAAGAAATAATTAAGGACTATAAACGATATCGACTTAATCATAGTAGAAAATGTAGCCGTCTGTTTACAAATGAAGATGTTATGCATATGATGCTCGTGTCATCCGATCCGTTAATAACTAGTTTAAGAAGTAAACCACATCAAAAAAATTTAAACTTAGGCGATGATCGACGCAAGAATTACTTTGCTCTTATACGTAAATTAAATGTAAATTGAATTTTTATTTAATTTCAATCAAATACTTGTTCCTATCATTAATTTTTAATAAATATACATTTTTGCAATTTTTATAAGTCAACATTGAAAGGTTCTATGATCATTCATTGCATATTTTACAAGTAACATAATTTTTTCCGCGATTCGCGCAAACGGCTCCACTGTGCGCCGCGGCCGCAGCATATCCCCTCTAACTGGCTAGTTCGGACACGAACCATTAGCACGGACGCAAACCATGTGCGGTTACCGAGCGAAACGACGTAGTTGATACGCACTTTCTCAGGCGGCGCGTCGGAAAATGTGACACAGAAAAATTGACGAAAAATGCCGGGATGGCCTCTCTCAGGTTTCTCTCTGCTCCTACTATCAATCTTCTATCTTTAACAACATAATTATCAACCATTAATTTAGGAGGCTAATGATTAATAATCCAAATTTAAACTGTAAGCTATAATATACATGATCCATTCCCTCCGTCCAGAATAATAACTTTTAATGTACCAATAAATAATAAAAGGTTTTTTTTTAATTTTGAGTGGAGCTCATCTAGAAACTGTTTCAATAATTTTCATGAAATATTTTCTTTTTAGGTCCGTCTGGCTGGTAGTTCGGACACGAACCATTAGCATGGACGCAAACCAGTGCGGTTACCGAGCGAAACGAACGTAGTTGATACGCACTTTCTCAGGCGGCGCGTCGGAAAATGTGACACAGAAAAATTGACGAAAAATGCCGGGATGGCCTCTCTCAGGTTTCTCTCTGGTAGGAGTTAATAATTCTAGGTTATATTTCTGAAGTAATAAATCTGCCACTGAACAAAAAAATGATCAATAAGAATAAAAAAGAAAAAACAATGGTCCCGATATTGAGTTATAGAATGCATATACGCACCGTTCCTGATAATGCATTTGCAAGATTTCTGGCTACATTTGAAAGTGGACCTTTCAGGGCTAGCCTAGTATCATTCTGTTCATCTTCTTGATGCGTGTATCTCCAAATGAGGAAATTTATATCTTGAACACCTTCCTCATTACGAATTAAAGTAGCGACGTCTTTGATCTTTAGTCCTAACAAATCGGTGTCGTCAACGCCCAATAAACAATCGCCCGCTCTGATGGAATATAACGAGAAAATGATTTGAATAAAATGTGAAATTAATTGGTGCTATATAAAATATACACGTGGTTCTTAATATAATATAAAATTATTACCTCATATCAATGTATAATTTAACAAAAGAAATATATATTTATATTTTTTAATGTAATATATGTATTGGACTTTTATATATACTCTTTCATATATCCACGATAGTAAGTATTCGATAGTTTTAAAGACTAAATAAAACTCACTTCAATCCTGCTAGGTCGGCAGGACTATTATTCTCGACATAGCCGACCCACGGATACGGATCCCATTTCGATTTGGTCAAGTGAAATCCGCAAGATTTACCATGCATATATGATTCCACGTTGATTTTCCGCATTTTAAGGACCATCTTTCCTGGCGGAAGTAGATTCACATCCTCTATGGGCAGAGATGTTACAATCTTCACACCTGCCGCTTCCGTCAGGACTTCGGGATACGAGAAATACGGCATATTCCTTCGCACTTTATTATTATTACTATTCATTATTATATGTATATAAGGAGCAAAAGTTTTACTTCACGTTACTTCAAGTTAGTTCAGTTTTTGACTTCACTCTTCAATGAATTCTTTTTGAACGACGAAGGAGTATAAATATTTCGTTCGGATAAATATTTCGAAATTCTTTTCATATATAATAAAGAATTAATTTGCAATTTATCCATCGACTTTAATCGGTCGATACGTATTAATTCAGTTTTGATCTTCGAGGCTCGTTGAGCAAAAGCAGTACTGCCGTGGAAGCACTGGACCATGGCACGTCTGATCTCTTAGCGAAAGAGAAAAGTCACTCGCTTGTTTACTTTCAACCCATTTACATGCTCTTGACATTGGAACTTACGTCATATTACGATGAGACATACGTCGTTTGCCTTTTATCCTAATGTATCGATGCTTTTTTTTAGAAATAATATTTTCAAGAAAAATTACATTTCTTACAACCATTATATTCCAATTAAATATAATATGTACATACATGGCAGTCTTTATAATATGTGGAAATTGAATAATACTTTAATTAAAGCAAAAATTAAATGATATCATTTTACTAATTTATAAAAATGATTGCGTTAACAATCGTAATAACGCAAACTTTATAATACATTTTTATAACACAGGCAAACGCAATAATACATTTTATACGTATTTGACTATCACCATTTGATCTTAAGAAATCAGCTTTATATGAAGCAAACAAGTCTTGGGGAATGTATTATATACAATTATTTTGCTTAATAAAACCTAGATATATATATACACATGTATGTTTTGTACAACATTCTAATAGAATTAATACGTAGTATATATATCTTGCAATTTTCACTTATGTGGTATTGTTACATTGGAAGAATATACATCGAGATTGTCATTGGCAGAGCCAGATTGAAATGGCAAACAGCAATCGTTTCTATATGCATTGTCGAGAGGAATTTATATATATTGAATATATTGTGTAATTAAATCATAATACGCGACTGTAGGAAGATCAACGTAGAGAAAACATGGTAACATAAAAAATATTACTGTCTTCATTATGCAGTGATATAATATACTGATTAACTTTCAAAAAAAAGAATCTATTATTAAAAAATTCAATAGGACAAGTTTAAAAAACTGTAGCCCTTCGTGAAAATTAAATTTCATTCCCTTGAATGAAAAATAGCATAAGGACCTACTAATCCTTAGCATTTTATTTGCATATGTAAAAAAAAATTTAACTACTTTTGTAAAAGTTAACTTATAGTTATTATCTAAATAACAAAAGAGTTAAGAATCGTGACAGGATATCGAGTCGATAATAATATTTCTGTGTAAATTTTTATATTCCAAATCAGTAAACTGCGCGCCAAATATTTTTCGGTCTTGGAGCACAGCTTTAGTTTTGCCGGCACAGTAAATCTACATATTTCCTGGCTGAGATAATATTTTCGTAATAAATTCTTTCAATTTCTTTACGGTGATTTATAATATAGGGATGCTGATCAGCATCAATTAGTTAAGGGGATGCTGGAGTCGCGGGCGAACTCGATCAGCGTCGATAAAGAAGTGCTCACCGATTCTTACATATACATACAGAGCGCAGGCAAACTCGACCAGCGTCGATAAAGAAGTGCTCACCGATTCTTACACATACATACAGAGCGCAGAGTTTTTGGCTGAATTCGGGGAGACCGCGTAACATGTGCATATGAAATTTTCTAACATACTTTTCTCTTATACTAAAGCTCGCAGCTCATTTCTGCAAGCACAGGATTTCTTCTTTATTGTATTTCCGTGACGGCTGCAAGGTTTTTGTATACGTACACAGTCTAAAACTTTTATCTGCAGCAAATGTTGTCATGAGTCGACCGCAGAATCGAAAATAAAAATGTAATTTTCTAATTTTTTTTTGTTTTTCATACGCAATTGGTGCCTGCCGTCTTCGTTATCGTCCATACTTTAATTCTGGACAAAAAATTTTAATTTGGTGAAATCATCAAAAGATTTGTGTGTCTGAAAATTTCGTGGTAAAACAGACCTGTCTCCAGCATCCCCTTAAATCGATTATCGATTTAAGTATGTGGATTTACTGTTCCGGCAAAACTGGAGCTGTGTTTCAAGATCGAAAAATATTCGGCGCGCAGTTCACTGAGTTAAAATATAAAAATTCACACAGAAATATTATTATCAACCCGAAACATCCTGTCACGGCTCTTAGACCTTTGTTATTTAGGTGATTTCAATCGTGCGAGCCTTGTTGTATTATTTAAATTAGTTAATTACTTAAAATCAATTGTTATTCAACATTTACTTATTAAAAAATATTAGGATAGATATAATGGCAAGAGGTATCAATCTCGTCTTATTGTGTCGTTCAAAGTCAGCCCTAATGTGGATAACTACATAATTGTTCAAAATAAAATGTATGAATATGCGCAACGGGGAAGGTAATCTTACGTATTAGCAGGTATAAAAGATCTTAATATAGATAAGCGTAAAAAATGGGGGGTCCCAATTGCCTACAAATCGATTGCCTACAGTGTCGTTTGCCAACATCTCATTTGCCGACAATTCGTTTGCGCACAAAAATTATTGCCTACAAGTCGATTGCCTACAAGCACTATTGCGCACAATTAAAAAATTAAGAGACGAATGGACGTTTGCACACAAGATACTATTGCACACAAGCCGCATTGCACACATAATATTATTGCCTACAGATCGATTGCCTACAAGCACTATTGCGCACAATTAAAAAATTAAGAGAAGAATGGACGTTTGCACACAAGATACTATTGCACACAAGCCGCATTGCACACATAATATTATTGCCTACACATCGATTGCTACAAGCTCTATTGTGCACAATTAAAAAATTAAGAGAAGAATGGACGTTTGCACACAAGATACTATTGCACACAAGCAACATTGCACACATAATATTATTGCCCACAGATCGATTGCCTACAAGCTCTATTGCGCACAAATAAAAAATTAGGAGACGAATGCACACACGACACTATTTGCGCACAAGCAACATTGCACACATGAGGTCCGGTTTCTATTGTTGAACGGGCTACACTAGTTCAGAGGGCTGTACTTCTGAATGAACCGCCCTTCCGATTGAGACAGAGTTTTGCAGGTGATTTTGTCACGATATCTAGAGATTATTTATCGATGTCCTATCTTCGGGTTTTTAAAATAGTTTTCCGCCCTTCCGATTGAGACAGAGTTTTTGCAGGTGATTTTGTCACGATATCTAGAGATTATTTATCGATGTCCTGTTAGAAATAAAGCGGGTAGACTTCCGAAAACGCCCCCCCTCCGATTTCGATGAAACTTTGTGAAAAGCTTCGTTTTGGGTTAAAATGAAAGCCCTTAAAAGGAATTTTGGCGACTCCTATGATAAAGCCATTTTTTTAGGATAAAATGATAAAAAATATAAGAAAATCTTCGTAATTCTACAGGATGTTATAAATTGAATATATACTGTTTGTATTTAATGATTTAATGTTTTTATTATATACTTACAGCAGAATACATAAATAATATGCTTTGTAATATATTATACTTTCCACGCGAACCGAGGTTCACGCACACCCCCCCGTGCTTTCGGGGGAGGTGCGGTAGTCCCGAAATAGTTCACGCATACACTTTCCACGCGAACCGAGGTTCACGCACACACCCCCCCCCCGTGCTTTCGGGGGAGGTGCGGTAGTCCCGAAATAGTTCACGCATACACTTTCCACGCGAACCGAGGTTCACGCACACCCCCCCCCCCCCCGTGCTTTCGGGGGAGGTGCGGTAGTCCCGAAATAGTTCACGCATACACTTTCCACGCAAACCGAGGTTCACGCACACCCCCCCCGTGCTTTCGGGGGAGGTGCGGTAGTCCCGAAATAGTTCACGCATACACTTTCCACGCGAACCGAGGTTCACGCACCCCCACCCCCCCCGTGCTTTCGGGGAGGTTGCGGTGCGGTAGTCCCGAAATAGTTCACGCATACACTTTCCACGCGAACCGAGGTTCACGCACACCCCCCCCGTGCTTTCGGGGGAGGTGCGGTAGTCCCGAAATAGTTCACGCATACACTTTCCACGCGAACCGAGGTTCACGCACACCCCCCCCCGTGCTTTCGGGGGAGGATAAAAACATAAAGTCACGTTACGTTTACGCTACGTGACGAGAGTCTTTTGCGGTAGCTCCAAAGCAAGGCACACCCACTTTTCGTAACAGTAACAGTAAAGTTTTGACCAATTGCGTTGCTCAATTCTTACTTCTACGGTTACAGACGGCCGAATCGAGCAGCAAACCCCGAAACCTTACTGTTACGTTCTACAAAAGGAGTGTGCCCTTCTTAACGCTCGTTGTAAGTATCAGATAAAATAACCAGAGTTGGGTTATTACGTCACATGCTGAAATCGTCTAATTAGAACCTAGAAGTAGAGCTTGTGACGTCATAACTCAACTCGAGTTGGCTTTGAAACCCGACCCAGTCGAAAATGCTATAAAGCCACCGGCACACGGATTATGTTTTTCCGGCTGCATTGCTTGCACAAATACCTCGTACCTGAGGTAGAGCGCCGCACACTTTGTTTACGATTGTCAGGCTAAAATCTAAAAACTATTAAAACCCGAAGATAGGACATCGATAAATAATCTCTAGATATCGTGACAAAATCAACCTGCAAAACCCTGTCTCAATCGGAAGGGCGGTTCATTCAGAAGTACAGCCCTCTGAACTAGCTGATTAATGAACTAGTCGTACCAATTCAGCAATAGAAACCGGACCTCATGTGTGCAATGTTGCTTGTGCGCAATAGTGTCGTGTGTGCATTCGTCTCCTAATTTTTTATTTGTGCGCAATAGAGCTTGTAGGCAATCGATCTGTGGGCAATAATATTATGTGTGCAATGTTGCTTGTGTGCAATAGTATCTTGTGTGCAAACGTCCATTCTTCTCTTAATTTTTTAATTGTGCGCAATAGAGCTTGTAGGCAATCGATGTGTAGGCATAATATTATGTGTGCAATGCGGCTTTGTGTGCAATAGTATCTTGTGTGCAAACGTCCATTCTTCTCTTAATTGTTTTAATTGTACGCAATAGTCTTGTAGGCAATCGATCTGTAGGCAATAATATTGTGTGCAATGCGGCTTGTGTGCAATAAGTAGTGCTTGTGTGCAACCGTCCATTCGTCTCTTAATTTTTTAATTGTGCACAATAGTGGCTTGTAGGCAATCGACTTGTAGGCAATAATTTTTGTGCGCAAACGAATTGTCGGCAAATGAGATGTTTGGCAAACGACACTGTAGGCAATTGATTTGTAGGCAATGGGGACCCTCCCAATTAGCGTGACGTAAGATAATTCGATTAAAGTAAACTACTCCAGTAGTCGAATTCTAAATTCTAAATTCTAATTCTAAATTCTAATCCAAATTCCAAGTTCCAAATTCCAAATTCTAAATTCTAATTCTCTAAATTCGAAATTCTTTATCTATACTTATTTATTTTTAAAAATATCTTGTATCTGGTAAGTGAATCCGAATCTCTTTCCTCTCATCCTTGATATAAACGATATCTAATTACGACAAATCGGTGTCGACTCCTTTCTCCTAGTAAGAGATTGAAATCGAATGACTATCTATGATTTGGGAGGGCTCCAGTTTGCCTACAAAACGATTGCCTACAGGTTCGATTGCACACACTTATTGCACACAATCCCGATAGCACACATTTCAAATTGCCTACAGAGGCGATTGCCTACAGGCATTATTGCGCAACATATTTCTTGTCTACACGATCATATTGCGCACAGCGCATTGCACACACGACCGTAATTGCACACAGCGCATTGCGCACACGACCGTATTGCACACAGCGCATTGCACACACGACCGTATTGCACACAGCGCATTGCACACATGGCTGTTATTGCACACACGACCGTATTGCACACAGTGCATTGTAAAAACGGCTGTATTGCATACAGCGTATTGCACGCAGCGCATTGCACACATGGCTGTATTGCACACAGCGCATTGCACACACGACTGTATTGCTCACACGCGCATTGCACACACGCCCGTATTGCACACAGCGCATTGCACACATGGCTGTATTGCACACAGCGCATTGCACCACGACTGTATTGCTCACAGCGCATTGCACACACGACCGTATTGCACACAGCGCATTGCACACATGGCTGTTATTGCACACACAACCGTATTGCACACAGCGCATTGCGCACACGACCATATTGTACACACGGCCGTATTACCACACACGGCCGTATTGCACACACGGTTGTATTGCCACACGCCATGTTGCACACAACGACCGTATTGCACACACGGCCGTGTTTGCACACACGACCGTATTGCACACACGGCCGTGTTGCACACACGGCCGTATTAACGATTTAATGACCTTGATATATGTTGTCAAGGTCATGACCCCGAGTGACCTTTCAGAAGGTTTTAGCCGTTCGCCCGTTATTCGTTAAAAAGTTATTAACAAAAAAAGTTTGGAAAATACGTAGGTTAGATGACGCGCTTCAAAAGTATTTAACTTTTTAAAGCGCGTCATCTAACCCATGTGGCATCTCGCATATTAACTTTCCACGCATGAAAAGTTACGCATACACTTTCACGCGAACCGAAGTTTTCACGGCACCCCCCTCTACTTTCGGGCCGGTGAACCTCGGTTCGCGTGAAAAGTGTATGCGTGAACTATTTCGGGGGCTACCGCACCTCCCCTCCCCCGAAAGCACGGGGGGGGGTGTGCGTGAACCTCGGTTCGCGTGGAAAGTGATGCGTGAACTATTTCGGGACTACCGCACCTCCCCCGAAAAAAGCACGGGGGGGTGTGCGTGAACCTCGGTTGGCGTGGAAAGTGTATGCGTGGAACTATTTTGGGACTACCGCACCTCCCCCCGAAAGCACGGGGGGGTGTGCGTGAACCTCGGTTCGCGTGGAAAAAGTGTATGCGTGAACTATTTTGGGACTACCGCACCTCCCCGAAAGCACGGGGGGGGTGTGCGTGAACCTCGGTTCGCGTGAAAAGTGTATGCGTGAACTATTTCGGGACTACCGCACCTCCCCCGAAAGCACGGGGGGGGGGATGTGCGTGAACCTCGGTTTCGCGTGAAAGTGTATGCGTGAACTATTTCGGGACTACCGCACCTCCCCCGAAAGCACGGGGGGGTGTGCGTGAACCTCGGTTCGCGTGGAAAGTGTATGCGTGAACTATTTCGGGACTACCGCACCTCCCCCAAAAGCACGGGGAAGTGTGGCGTGAACCTCGGTTCGCGTGGAAAGTGTATGCGTGAACTATTTCGGGACTACCGCACCTCCCCCGAAAGCACGGGGGGGGGTGTGCGTAAACCTCGGTTCGCGTGGAAAGTATACGGTCGGTGTGCAATACGGGTCGTGTGTGCACCCGGCCGTGTGGACACACAGTGTGCAATACGGCTGTGTGTGCAACACGGTCGTGTGTGCAATACGGCCGTGTGTGCAATACAGCCGTGTGTGCAATACGGCTGTGTGTGCAACACGGTCGTGTGTGCAATACGGCCGTGTGTGTAAGACGGCCGTGTGTGCAATATGGTTGTGTGCGCACTGCGCTGTGTGCAATACGGTCGTGTGTGCAATGCGCTGTGACGCAATACAGTCGTGTGTGCAATGCGCTGTGTGCAATACAGCCATGTGTGCAATGCGCTGTGTGCAATATGGTCGTGTGTGCAATGTGCTGTGAGCAATACGGTCGTGTGTGCAATGCGCTGTGTGCAATACGCCATGTGTGCAATGCGCTGCGTGCAATACGCTGTATGCAATACAGCCGTTTTTACAATGCACTGTGTGCAATACGTCGTGTGTGCAATAACAGCCATGTGTGCAATGCGCTGTGTGCAATACGGTCGTGTGTGGCAATGCGCTGTGTGCAATACGGTCGTGTGCGCAATGCGCTGTGTGCAATACGGTCGTGTGTTCAATGCGCTGTGCGCAAGTATGATCGTGTAGACAAAGAAATACATGTGCGCATAATGCCTGTAGGCAATCGCTCTGTAGGCAATTTGAAATGTGTGCTATCGGGATTGTGTGCAATGGGTGTGTGCAAACGAACCTGTAGGCAATCGTTTTTGTAGCAAACGGGACCCTCCCCTATTATTTCACCAATAATCTTAAGAATATAAAGAATCTTAAATAAATTAATCTGTACAGTAAGATAATTCGATAAATTAAACTACTCAGTAATTTAAATTCTAAATTCTAATTTCAAATTCCAAATCCAAGTTCCAATTCCAAAATTCCAAATTTAAATTCTAAAATCTAAATTCTAATTCTTTATATATATTATTATTTTAAAATATCTGTATCTGTTAGTGAATCCCGATTCTCTTTCCTCTATCCTTTATATAAAAGATATCTAATTACGACAAATAGATGTCAACTCCTTTCTCATAGTAAGAATTAAATCATGACTATCTATTATTTCACCAAGATTTTAAGAATATAAAGCATCTTAAATAATTAATCTGTACAGTAAGATAATTCGATAAATTAAACGACTCAGTAATTCTAAATTCTAAATTCTAAATTCTAAATTCCAAATTCCAATTCCAATTCCAACTTCCAACTTCCAAATTCTAAATTCTAATTCTAATTCTAAATTCTAAATTCTTTATATATATTATTTATTTTAGCAAATATCTGTATCTGTTAGTGAATCCCGATTCTCTTTCCTCTATCCTTTATATAAAAGATATCTAATTACGACAAATAGATGTCAACTTCTTTTTCATAGTAAGAATTAAATCATGACTATCTATTATTTCACCAAGAATCTTAAGAATATAAAGAATCTTAAATAAATTAATCTGTACAGTAAGATAATTCGATAAATTCTCAGTAATTCCTAAAATTCCAAATTCCAATTCCAAATTCCAAATTCTAAATTCTAAATTCTAAATTCTTTATATATTATTTATTTTAGAAATATCTGTATCTGTTAGTTTTTAAAAGATTCTAATTACGACAAATGATGTCAACTCCTTTCTCATAGTAAGATTAAATCTGTATCTCTTTAGTGAATCCGATTTAAATTCTAAATTCTTTCCTATATATTATATTTTAACAATATCTGTATCTGTTAGTGAATCCCGATTCTCTTTTATATAAAAGATATCTAATTACGACAAATAGATGTCGACTCCTTTCTCATAGTAAGAATTAATCATGATTATCTATTATTTCACCAATAATCTTAAGAATATAAAGAATCTTAAATAAATTAATCTGTACAGTAAGATAATTCGATAAATTAAACTACTCAGTAATTCTAAATTCTAAATTCTAAATTCTAAATTCCAAATTCCAAGTTCCAAATTCCAAATTCCAAATTCTAAATTCTAAATTCTAAATTCTTTATATATATTATTTATTTTAAAACAATCTGTATCTGTTAGTGAATCCCGATTCTCTTTCCTCTATCCTTTATATAAAAGATATCTAATTACGACAAATAGATGTCAACTCCTTTCTTATAGTAAGAATTAAATCATGACTATCTATTATTTCACCAATAATCTTAAGAATATAAAGAATCTTAAATAAATTAATCTGTACAGTAAGATAATTCGATAAATTAAACTACTCAGTAATTCTAAATTCTAAATTCTAAATTCTAAATTCTAAATTCTTTATATATATTATTTATTTTAGAAATATCTGTATCTGTTAGTGAATCCCGTTTCTCTTTCCTCTATCCTCTTTCCTGTAGTAGTCAAGTCGAACAAAGAGCGTGGAAACACATAGAGGGATTGAAACTTGCGGATCCGCAGTATCACCGACCGGGTCCCATCGATATCTTAATCGGCGCAGAGATTTTTACGTCATTGCTTCGAGACGGTCGTCGCGTGGGGAAGAGGGGCGAACCAGACGCCTTTAATTCCATTTTCGGTTGGGTTCTAGTCGGTTCGGTATCGACTCAGGCATCTCGGTCTACACACTCGTTCCTGACTCTCGATTCATTAGACGCGTCTCTCAGTCGATTTTGGCAGTTAGACGAGATTCCCACGGCTCCGCCGTATTCACAGGAAGATAGACGTTGCGAGGAATTATTTGCGCAGACCACGCGTCGCGATGTATCTGGTCGATTTGTAATATCGTATCCTTTCATAAAGGACAAACCTTGTTTCGTTGGCACGCGTCAAGTAGCCGTGAACAGATTTTGCGCACTTGAGCGTCGCTTCAAAGCGGATAAAGAATTCAAAATAAATTACAACAAATTCATGCAGGATTACTTAGATAATGGCTATATGAAATTGATCAAGCAGCTGTTCCCAGTGGACGGACCTGTCTTTTACCTACCCCATCATGGGGTATTCAAGTCGGATAGCACGACTACGAAATTGCGCGTCGTATTTGATGGATCGGCTATAAGGATCTGAACGGCGTCTCGCTGAATCAAATGTTGCGATCCGGTCCCAAATTACAATCAGACATAGTTGTGATATTATTGATGTTCCGACTCGGCCTCGTGGCGCTCACCGCGGATGTCAGACAGATGTTCCTTCAGATATTGGTCGAACTCGGTCATTGTGACTATCAACGAATAGTGTGGCGTTTCTCAGAAAACGATCCGATCTCGGACTACCTTTTGTTGACTGTCATTTTCGGATTGACATGCTCTCCATTCATAGCGATTGCTTGCATGTTAAAGTTAGCGGCGGAAGGCAAGACAAGTTACCCATTGGCCGCGGCTGCCTTGGAAGAGAGCGTCTACGTCGACGATGTGGTGACAAGTGTCGAGTCAGTGGAGAAGGCCCGCGAGCTTCAGCGGCAACTACAAGCCTTGCTTAGAACTGCCGGCTTCGAACTCAGAAAATGGGCCAGTAGCCATCCGTCGGTCTTAGCTGATCTGGATCCGGAACTTTGCAGCCAATCGTTACTATCCTTTGAATCGCCGGAAGACCAGTTTCTTAAGGTCCTTGGACTTCGTTGGTACCCTCAAACGGACGACTTTGGATTTCAGGTCAACCCGTTGGACAGAGATTGCACCAAACGCACCATTCTCTCTGAATTAGCTCGCATCTTGATCCATTGGGGTTCCTGATCCCGCTTACATTCATGGCCAAACGATTGATCCAGCAACTCTGGATGCTTAAAGTAGAGTGAGACGACAGGCCTCCCTCAGAGATATGTTCTAAATGGGAAAGATACAAGTCGGAGCTCTCCGCGTTAGCCTCCATTCGTATACCTCGTACTATCGCGGTCGTAAATAAAGTATTCAGGCGAGAAATCCACGGATTTTGTGACGCGAGCGAGCAGGGCTACGGAGCCGTTGTATATATTAGACTCGTCACCGAGAATGGGGTGATAATCCGCATGCTCATCGCCAAATCAAAGGTGGCCCCACTCAAGGCCATCACCTTACCGAGACTCGAACTTTCCGCGGCGGTCTTGCTGTCAGATTTGTTGGAATATGTCGAGAAAATTCTCCGACCTAAAGTTGCCGTCGACGACACATACGCCTGGTCGGATTCTGAGGTTACCCTCGCGTGGATACGCTCGGCTCCGCACCGTTGGAAGACGTTTGTGCGTAATCGTGTCGCACGCATCCAGTCCAACACTAACATTTCCTGCTGGAAACATGTCGATACCAGATCTAACCCCGCTGATTGTTGCTCAAGGGGCTTATTCCCCCAGGAACTAGTCGATCACCCGCTGTGGTGGACCGGTCCTGCGTGGCTCGTCGAATTCGAACCCACTCAAGAAACGACATTGGAAGCTGAGGATCTTCCCGAGGAGGAAGAAAATTCTTGCGCCTTTGTTTCCACAAATCCTGCGGATGATGTAGATTCCATTACTGTTGTCGATTCGCTTCTCGATCGCTTCTCGTCGTTAGACAAACTCGTCAGAGTGTTCGCGTATTGCCTCCGATTCGCTACCAAAAACTAGATCAAACGCGCTCACTCTCGTCGTGGATCAAATCGAATTTCACTCGACCTTGTTATACCTAGTCAAACTTGTGCAATCTCGTTGCTTCGCAGAGGATATCGGTAGCTTAAGACGCAATCAGAGTTGCTCCAAACCTCTGCGAAAACTCGCCCCCTTCTTGGATGCTCGCGGAGTCCTCAGGGTGGGCGGCAGGCTGACCCATTCCGCCATATCATACGAAGCTAAACACCCGGCATTGCTGCCTAACCGACATCGACTCACGGAACTTATAGTAGAGCGCACCCACCGCCTACATCTGCATCCGGGACGTCGAGCGTTGCATTATATCCTGTCACAAAACTTCTGGATCCTGGGGGCCCATCAGGCCATTAAACGCTGCCTATCGCGCTGCTATCGGTGCTTCAGGGCGAATCGACGCCCGATGCAACCGCCCATGGCGGACCTACCGTTAGATCGAGTACGTCAGGCTAAGCCCTTTTCGATAACCGGAGTCGACTACGCTGGGCCATTTCCAGTCTACAATCGTCGTTCCCGCAGAGCAACCCCGTTCAAGGCCTACGTGTGCCTTTTTGTCTGCTTCGCAACCAAGGCAGTCCACCTAGAGCTCGCCTTTTCTCGTATCTACAGAATCGTTCCTGTCACCCTGAGGCGCTTCGTCGCTAGACGCGGCCGTTGTTCGCGAATATACAGCGACTGCGGCACCAACTTTGTTGGAGCTCAACGGGAGCTCGTCGGCTGCATGCAGGCTGCCTCGGAACGGGAGCAAATCCAGTGGGCCTTCAACCCCCCTTACAGTGCCAGACTAGAGTCAAGCTCAACAGGGTCTTCTTTCCCCGCTAATTTTTCCAAGCCCGTTCCCTTGGCAGTGGTTTCGCTAGATAGTAGATAGGGACAGTGGGAATCTCGTTAATCCATTCATGCGCGTCACTAATTAGATGACGAGGCATTTGGCTATTTGTTTCGTTTAAGGCAAAACGACCGCAATCATGCACGATCATTCTGAACCTATAACGATATTGCAAGGCGATTTACTGTCGGTGTTCGCAGCTAACACCCTGGAAGTGCTTGAAAGGAGCTGTCTAGCAGCTCTCGCTCTACTACTCATGCACACTCACATTCTCGCTTGTCCGCCGATGCGGAGGCACCCAACTCTACGTGCCACCCCGACGTGCACCACTAATCGCGGTTACGTTCCGCCCCGGCACATAACGGGTTGTTATGCCGTTAACCTCTTCCAATTTAGCCATGAGCCCCAGAGGACACGAGTCGTGAGCGTACGCAGTTGGGCAGGTGTTAGGCCCAGACTACGCAGCTCACCCTCGCTCCTAGGGCTCCAGACACCTCGCCATGAGATCGTAATGGCGGTGAAACGGACATTATCACGCGGCACTCCTGTGCGCTCCGCCACCCGGTCCACTAGATCATTACAGGATCGGTACTTCTCCACCTTACGCTCATGTGACACCTCTAACGCAGTTTCGCTGGAAACTACCTGCGCGTCTACGACCACTGCCTCATCACCCTTAGCAATGGTCAGGTCGGGCCGCCTCAGGCCGGCAGAGGTCGAGTAGGCTAATTCCGCATCGACATGCCATCCCTTCTGCTGAAAGAAGCCACCGACTCGACGACAAAGGTCGTTATGCCGTAGGATTCTCCCTCCGTGCGTTCTGAAGCAACGCTGAACGCAGTGCGCCGGTGTCTCGATATCGGGACAACCAGCACGACAGCGAACCTCGCGCCCATCACGACCTCGGGAGACTCTCGCTCTAGACGGAATACAGTTGGCCCGTATGTGATGATAGTGCACGTAGTCGGCTCCGGGGATGAGGTCGGCTCCCGCCGACACCCAATGCGAACTCAGCTTCGACGTTTTCCGCCTCCCTGAGCCCGTTCCCATCGCACGACTCGCGCAACCAGGCTGCACACTGTTGTCTAAGCTCAGCGGTCGTAAGCACCCTGTTACCCCGGATGCGCATCTGGTTCTCACACCAAACCAGCCGCCTAGTCACAAATGTGGTTTCGGCGGCGGCGCGCGCCGCGGGCAGAGTGCTGCGACACAACCGCTGCAATCGGTCGAACTTCAGAATAGGGATTAAAGTCTTAAGTAGAGGCAAACCAAGCCCGCCACTCTGTATCAGCGCATGAAAATATCCAGCAGGAACATCATGGGAAATCGCAACCATCGTCTAATGGCCTTGCGTACCATAATATCAACGCCCCTCAATGTTTTGGCCGTGACGGTTTCCACTATCCAACGGTGATAATACCGTGGCAGGAGAAAGTCACGTAAGAGCCTCAGTCGCTGTTGCGGCTTCAAAGGCGCCTTAGTGAGTAGCTCGATGGAGTGAGCTAGGGGCGGATTATTAGCGAATTCCCTAGCACCTTCATACATGCAGCCCAGGTACGCCCAGATCTCGACAGGGGATCTTTGCGGAATCAGCGCTCCCCCCACGGTGAAGTACGGTGTTATGTCAATCTTCACCTTTTTGTCTTTTCCGGACGCCACCATGGACAGCACACCTGTTTTCTTTGCGTTAATTGTAAGTCCATTGCGCGCAAAAGCAGCCTGAAGCCGTGTCAAGTTCTCCTGCAGACCGGACCTGGTAGAGGCAAGGAGCACAATGTCGTCTGCGTAGCCCAAGGCGCTGATCAGCTCGTCTCCCAACTGATAGCCAACATCCTCCGAGAGAATTGCTAGTGCTCTATCCACGACCAGATTGAACAGTAGCGGCGATAACGGATCACCCTGTCTCACGCCACGGCCGATCTTAATGGCCGATACATTATCGGTGACGGATCCTATCACCGTTTGCGCATCCGAATAGACGGCCCTGATATATTCCCTAAACTCCCAAGGGAGCTCCAGCTCTTCAAGAGTCCTATGTATGGCTGGGTGCGAGACCGTGTCAAATGCCTTCGACAGGTCAACGCACGCCAGATGTAGTGTCCGACATCGCCTCCGGGCATCACCGAGCACGGCGGACAGGACTGTGACGTTCTCACACACCCCATCCACCGGCCGAAAACCCCTTTGGCGAGTGTCGAACACGTCCAGGGCCGCTAAACGTTTGGCAAGAATTTTGTGGAAGTGTCCCCTAACCACAACTGATCCTATACTGAGAGGTCGGTATTCCGCCGGTGATGGCCGGTCAGACATCCCTCCCTTCTCCAGAAATACAGTTCTTGTTGTGGCGATCGACGAGGGTACCGTTCTTGCCAGGAGCAGCAGATTGAACAGAAGCGCACGAAGAACAAGGGGAACGGCGTTCCACATCCTTGGCGTAATCTGGTCCAATCCGGGCGCTGTACCAGTCTTGATCGAAATCCTTCGAACCTCGATAGGCTTTATAGGATCCCAGAGCGAGGCCTTATCCGCCGCCCGAGTTGGGCCAATGGCGGCGCCCTCACCTAAGCCTTCGAGATGAATCCCTCTGGTTGTCGGTGGACGGCTCCGGCTAGTACGCGCTACCCGCCCCGCCTCCCCGTACGACTCGCGCAAGGCCGTCATGTCTCCATCCGCGCCACTAGACGCCTCCATTACGGGACGCCAGTACGCGTCGAATTCGACAGCACGGTCGCTCACGTTCCGAGCCACCTTCGAGGACGTGCGAAAGGCAGGCCTTTGGGCTCTTTTTGTAGAGAGTCTGCACATGTGCATATTCTCTCTTTCTTTTCTGCTTCCTACTCTCTTTTGTGTTAGGAAGATTGCGCTGCTTCGTCGAGGCGCGCCGAGGGCGCACAGCTGACGGCGGAAGATCAGGGCCAGCCATCTCTCGTGGCCTGACGTCGACCACCCCCGTCAGTAGAGCATCTCTCGCGATGCCCACAAGAGTATCAGCCTGATAGCTACGGGACGCTGAGCTCTGCTCTATGAGCTGGTTGATGATGTCCCGCAGCCTCTGAGATCTTTGCTCAGGGGAAGGCTGATGTGCGCTTGGATCAACTGAGTCAGACTCTATGGTCGCAGGGCCGGCAGCAGCTCTTATCATCGCAGCGCCGTCCCTATCGCCCTCATCGATGCCAACCGCGTTTCGCGATTGCATCTCTTGGCAGAAGACTCTAACCATCTCGCGATAAGCCTCTTGTCGACGCTTACCCTTAGTAGCTTCGAGACTCCTATGAGGGAACTTATCCTGCAGATGATGATTCATGAAATAATTCCCGCTAAGGTGGCTGTAGCCTCAGCGCGAACCATGAGTCTGACCTCCTCCACTGACCAACGTGCTTTTACGCGCTCAACATCCACCGCGCTATTGGCCACCACTGGGTGAGTCTTAGTAACATGCAGACTTAGACCACGCATGGTCCGGAACTACCTTGGACAAAACTCACAGCTAAATGCTTCTGTCCCTTCTATGACATCGGACATGACTCTACTTCTAGTACGCGACGGTCCAGCTACGACCCCGTCAGGTACCTCCGCACCAATGGCACTATCGCTTGCGCATCTTGCACGCAGTACCCGGGCCATCCGAGAACCCGGGGGTTTTACATTCATACGTTGACTTTCCATAAATTTACTGCGTGTAGGGGAGCAAACGGATTGACAGCCGAGAGCTCCCCAAATAACCGTGCCCTTTCTTGGCCCCATAACTTACCATGGACATCGGTACTTGGGCCCATATCGCTACAGGCCCTTCGGGGCGCACCTAGGTCGCCATACCACCGACTTGGTTACTGCAGCGCGCACCGGTCGGACGGCGTCGGACCCAGAGCAGGTGTGATCATCCTAGCTCTATAGGACCACGCCGCACCGAACCGAAGCAGCACCTAACACAGCGTTCCAGCGAGACCACGTGGAGGTGGGTTGGTATGACTTGACCGGGAGAGGCTATGTATTCGCATCACCAGCCCAAGTACCTTCTCTGACCCCAGGTCCAAAGAGACTCATATGAGAATCAAGGGCCTGGGAGAGCATGACTCCCCTTAAGAGAGTCATAGTTTACTCCCGCCGTTTACCCGCGCTTGCTTGAATTTCTTCACGTTGACATTCAGAGCACTGGCAAAAATCACATTGCGTCAACACCCGCGAGGGCCATC